>NW_022195465.1:0-6030 GCF_008641045.1 Pistacia vera | reverse complement strand
GAATAATACACTCAAAAATTTTAAACGATCCGTCAAACTAGTTAGAGCTAATTTCAAACTATTGTTTATATTAGTCTTGCATGTTTTATAGACTTTTCCTTCTATGGGGGGAAAGAAAACAGATCCTTTCACGTGAAGAAGTGAAAGAATGGTGCAATGAAAATTTCAAAGAAAGGACGTTGATTGATGTTAACACTTGTAGCTCATTTTGCCTTCTTCTTTGGCAAGTGTTGTGTTGTAACATCAGAGCAAGTACTCATAATAAATGGCTGAATTAATGCGAATCACAAGCTGCCTCTCCAGCTCAGAGTTTTCACATGGAATAAAACTTTCTTGTTCAATTTATCAAATGTGTAACAGTAATTTGACCTTGTAGAATTCATTCAAATAGTAGTAAAATCAGAATTGTTGGCTGTAATTTGTCCCTTCAATAACTTATCTTTACATGTATGCTATGCACAATCCTTCGGCTTTGCATAAGGACGAAATTAGAGGTGGACAAAAATACTCAGAAACCTGAACCGAATATGGTAATTAAATCGAATTTTTCAGGTACCCAAAAAATTGGGTCGGATTCGGGTAGTATTTAAGTAGGTACCTAGTTTTTCGGTTCAGGTATCAGGTCATATTTAAAATATAATCCGGGTATCCGAAACCTGATTTTTTTTTTTTTTTTAAAAAGTAAAAAGTAAAATCCCAAATCAGTTTGCCCTAAACCCAAATAACCTTCTTCTTCGTTTTTCCATTTCTCCCTTTCTCTACATTTCTCCCGTCGCAACTTCCCATATTCTTCTTCATTTATCATTTTCTCTCCACTAATTTCTCCATTTCTCTGTTCTCTCCACTAGTCCACTGATTTCACTCGCATCTTCTTCTTCATTTCTCCATTTAGCTTGCATCAATTCTATTGTCTCCGATCTCCACTGATTTCATTTGCATCAATTCTTTATTTCTCCATTTCTCCGATATTTGATAATTGTCTGTGTTGGACTCTTTTTATTGTGAAGAATTATTTCTATATTTTTTTACTCAGTTGATTCACTAACGTAACGATATTGTATGTTATTTTTGTCCTTTTGATGGTTTTGACAGAGAATTTTTGTTTGGAAGCAATATTACAAGAAATTTGGGTTTTACATTCGGGTGCCCAATAACCGAACTGAAATTTCGGGTATCCACATATTCGGGTATTGCATAAACCGGTTTGATTACCGAGTACTATTTTACACTATCCCAATATTCAGGTCAGGTAGTAAAAGGGCACATTCGAGTCTAGTGCCCGGTTTTGTCCTCCCCAGAATGAAATTAGAGCTAAAAAAGACCCCAAATTAAAGTTGCATGCACAAATGAAAGAAATATGGCCAAATGAATCCAGTAAAAAGAGATTTCTAGTATGTATAATTTAAATTCTATGAAATTGTTATTAAAGTTCCTTACTATCAGTTGAGCATGTGAGTTTTTTTCACATCCTGGTATACTCCTTTTTAAGTAGTTCTACCAATGCTGCCAACTGAACCAAATGGTTAGCAAAATTTAAAAGGTACAATTTTGTATACCAAATGCTGTGAATGCTAAGTTTAACACCCCTACGCTGAGGTTTTGTAGGCGCATTGATTGAAGGAAGACCTCGACGACGACTAGATTCATCAAAGGGAAGATAATGTCTAAATCTTCCTCTTTAGACCCTTTCACCTGCTTGTTGCAGAACTCTTCTAAGTTCATCTGCCATCCCGCGTAAGAGGACAGGTTTTCGAATCAGTCCATTCATTCCTGCCTGCAAGCATCTCTCCCACACATTGTCCTCAGCACTTGCAGTCAGGGCAATAATCAATGGCCACATATGGCTTCGAAACTTCCGGATTCTCATTGCCACTTCAAATCCATCCATTTCAGGCATGTGAAGGTCTAAAACAACAATTCTAAAAGAGTTTTCAGCCACAGTAAGTGCACTAAGGCATTCAAACCCGGATGAAACAGCAATTACTTCACAACCTAGCTTCTCAAGCAGCCTTTTGGTCACAGTCCTGTTTACATCATCATCGTCAGCGAGAACTAGCCGAAGGCCTTTGAAGTGAGGATAGGAATTTGATTGCTCTGAGGAATTCCCATGGGTAATTATGGATCTTCCAAATGACGGTTGGATTTGAAACCTGAGAACTAGTGTCATTCTTTGTGCAAAACCCTGAGGATTTGATGATATCCATAGATTACCTTGCATCATCTGTCCATAAATATTTCAACAGAAAAGTTAGAGATAGGTAAAATTATTATCATAACAAGAGATGCTACAATATCATTGCATGCATTGCAATGTCAAGACAAATAAAGTTCTAAAGAGTAAGTTGTCAATGAACTGAAGAGAGCCAGTCGTACTCATACTGTGTCAAAAATGAAGCATTTTGATAATTTAATATTTTATCAAATTATTATGAATGTGAAAATCACAGATATCATATTTGACAACTGATTGATCGATTAAACATCTATAATTCCTACAATAACTTGAGTTTCTAAAAAGAATATACAAGCTAATATATCTCGGATCATAAAGAGTCAACCAGACAAAATAAATCAATCTGATCGATTTCAAGTTCTATAGGTCAACCTGAACTCAAACATGTTTAACTA
Source organism: Pistacia vera (assembly GCF_008641045.1). Taxonomy (NCBI): domain Eukaryota; kingdom Viridiplantae; phylum Streptophyta; class Magnoliopsida; order Sapindales; family Anacardiaceae; genus Pistacia; species Pistacia vera. The sequence continues at coordinate 3,402 of NW_022195465.1, read as the reverse complement.
TAGTGTTAAATTAATCGGATTCATTACGGGTTATACACTACATGAACAAGCAGGATATTTCACATGAGTATCAAGTCTGCTCCAACTAAAGCAGAAGTGAATGCTTCCTAGATACTTCTGTTTGATTAAATTATCTGATTCATCTGAACCGGTCATCTATAGATAAAAACTATGCGGCTCTTTGGCCAAAAAATAAATAAATCTATCAATCAATCAATCAATCAAAAAATAAAAATCAAATTTTGTGGTTTTCACTTTAGGGGAGAGAACCCATGAACTTCTGTAACTTTTCTTCTCGTTTATAAAGCAAGAAATAAAAGGAAGAATGATTCCCCTAAAGATTGATAGAAAGAGAAACCAACAGCAAGGTCAAAATGGTGCATTGAATCTAAAACAATCAGCTGAACAAGATATCAGTTCAATCTTGCATCCCTGGTTCATCAAGAGAATGTACAAGTTTGATACAAGATAAAACCTTGCTGATCTGTCTAATTTATTAAACTAGCTATATAAATGCAAACGATATTGAGCTTTAAGTAAACAACTCAGTATGTAGCCTGGTTAGACACAGAAATTTCTTCAATTTTCTGATCTAAGAATAACAGATATAAGCTGGCCATGTAAAAAGGACATGTTTGGGACATTTCATGCATAGAAAATGGTTCCACCCTCACCAAATTGCACTTATAGCACAGAAATCCTACTCTTAATGACTACATAAAAGAAGAATAAAAAGAATTTACAGCAACAAATGCAGTGAGGGAACAGGAATGTTGTTAATTCATTTAACTTTTTGAATGATTCTCTTTAGGCTCAAAATTGGTCATTACCATATCCATATGCAGTGGGGAAAAAAATGCAATATTTCATTACATAGGATGTTTGCCCCCTAATAAGCTTGATCATTATGATGCAAAAATGTCAAAGGTAGGAAAACAAACTTATAGACAAAGCATTTGGGAAGCTCACCTTCACAAGTTTTTTGCACATGTTGAAGCTCAGGCCCTCCTTAACTTCATTACTATTCTGTCCCCAGCCAGGCAAAAGTTTGGTTGAGTTTGATCCATCAGATTGAGAATTAACCTCTTTAATCTCAAGTTCAAACTTTATATACACATAGGTGTCTGGCACGCTTGGTCTCCTCATTACCAACATTTTCTCGTTCTTGTCCTGACTACCACTCTCTGAGAACACCCGAAAAATAACAGTTCCCCCTCCCTCATAGATTCTGAATAGATACCCTACCATATGCAAAATCACTTGAAAAGTTCTTTTCTCATCACCTATAACCTGATCAGGCAAGGAGCTCTGAACATCTAGTCCAAAGCCAAAGCCTTTATAAACAGACAAGCATCTGAAAAGACAAGAAGCTTCCTTAAGCATGGAATGCAACCGAAAAGGCCTCATCTCTATTGGGAACCTTCCATCATCTTTAGCCGAAATATCCATCACATCGTTAATCAAAGTTGAGAGAACGTTGCTGGTTTTAACCAAGGTTTCAACAATAATCTTCTGCTCAAAGCTCATATTGTCATTGTGAAACATTGAAAGCAGACCCAAAATAGAGTACATGGGTCTCCTCATCCCACGACTCATCACCTTCTGGAAGGAAATTCTTGCCTGGCTTGCCATCATTGCATTCTCCTTAGCCTGCTGCAATGCACGATTCTGCTCACCTAGTTTCTCCCTCATTAGCTGAGATTCTTCAAGAACTGCAGCATGGGAAAGAGCTACAGCTACCTGATCTGCGACTACTTCCACTATTTCCATTTCCTCAATGCTCCAAACCCTAGAATCTGCACTTGGAAGAACCAAAACAAGTATAGTATAACAAGTATCAACGAATTCTGGTGTTCCCCCTTTGAAGTTTGAAACACAAAGCATTGGCATCCGGATTGCTGCCACAGCACCTGAATCATCAGAACCACCACGACTTGCAAGCCCAAGTGCTGAATCTGGCCCCAAAATGCAGACCCCTTTGCTCTCTGTTATCTTCAGCACATCAGGATCGTTAATTGGGATAGAAAGGTGAAAATTATTTGAAGATCTCGCTTTTAGCTCATGGGTGAGGTTCATCTCCGTTCTATTTTCACTAGGCATCCAAACCGCACAATTGTGTAAATCCAAAGTCTGAGAAAGCTCCACCAAAGTGGTGTATAATATAGTATGCTTATCAAGTGACTTCCTAATTTCCCGAGTTAGCATCCGAACATGCCAACTTGCTTCCTTCTGCTTCATCATCATCCCAACTTCTTGCCCTAATTCCATCACATTTTGCTTCAAAAACAACTCCCTCACTTTCCATTTCAAAAGGAGAGGGATTAAAGTCAAAAGGGTTATAGCAGTTGCACAAGATACCAGGGCAGTAAGGAATTTAGCAATTGTGAGGAACAGCATTAACTGGAATGAATGAGGGCCATATAAAGTCCACGCATTGAGCAAATGGGACAATCCACAAAGGACTATAAATGCTATAAACAATGACAGGACCCATTTGAATGGTACATTTGCAAAGCTAACAAAGTAAAGGAGTTCAATGGGTATCGAAAAATAGGCTATTGCTATCAAGCAATCACTCCCTTTTTGAAAATCAAGAATTGTTTGTATACTCCAATGACCCTCATCATCACAATTACAACTTGGATACTCATTATCACTGGCAGAAACATATATCCCAAGGTAATAAATCAAGAATCCAAGAATTAATACCCTTAACATTGCACCCAAGTAACTATTTCTCTAATTCATTCATAGAAACAACGAACTAACTAAGAAGCAAAGAAAACAACTATTTTCTTAGAACCCAAAGTTTCCTTTTCTAACTCACCTCAAGAAAACTCAACAAAGAAACCCTAACCATCAAATATCATAAGACCAATATTCTACTATTCAAGATCCAATAGATTTCAAGATCTAACACACTCATCTGCCTCTATCGCCATAAAATTCATTCTTTTCTAGTTTTCCAATCTCTAATCAAATAGCTTTGACAATTCTTACCTTGTATAACCAAGAAACTAAAAACAAAAACACTATGATTCCTCCAGCACTACAGTACTAAAGCAAAATAATGAATCAAACTTCACAAGAAAGTACCGATCAAAGGAGATTAGAAAAAGTTGTCCAAGTTAAAAGAACACAGACCTCAAGCTTCTGCAGCAAACTTACTATCAATCTGCAATCTTAAGTCAACAACTAATCATATATTTATATCCAAAAAAACTTTCTAAGCCAAAAAAAAAAATTGAAAAGAATCCACCACCTAGAATAGATTAAGAAGAAGAAATCTAGAAAGGGTAAGAAGAAAATAAAGAAAAAAACCAAGAGGTTTCTATCTCTTTGAGTCTTTAAGTTGAAGTAAATGGTAAATTAGAGTCTTAGGGAGAGAAAGCTGAAAAGAAA
>NW_022195464.1:0-1006 GCF_008641045.1 Pistacia vera | reverse complement strand
TATTTAAACTTTGCGTTATTTTTACAAACTTTACACTAAATTTATATGAGAGCCAGGGATGGGCGCCGGGCAGGGGGGCGAGTTTCCCATTCCCATTGAAAGGTTTTCGCGCAAATCATTGTTAAATTATGCATAAATTGAATAGATTTCTGAAATCTATGTGTTAGGGCATCTTCAATTGTGCTCTTTATTTTAAAGTGTATTTTTATTAATTTTTAAATATAAAGAATAAATTTTTTATTTAAATCCAATACATTCTTTAAATTTAATGGAGATACCTTTTTATTTATAAAAAAAAAAAAAAAAAAAAACTTGATGGGAGAGAAAATTAATAAATAAAATACATAAAAATTTGTAATTTTTTAGTTAAAATTAGGATAGAGAGTGAAATTTGACTCTCTAGATGTGAAGAGTCAAACTCACTCTTTAATTTATATTTAAATGATCGGACTCTTGTTTTTATAGATAGATACTTTATAATAAAGAGTTTGAGTTATATAAAAAATTCTTTAGAGATGTTCTTAGAGCATCTGCAATGGTGCTCTTTGTTTTAAAGAGCATATTTCACATAAATAAGAACATCTTCATTAATTTTTAAATTTAAAGAATAAAATTTGTATTCAAATCTAATTGACTCTAAAAATTAGACTTAATAAATTGGAGAGAAAATTAATAATAAAATGCATAAAAACTTATAATTTATTAAATAAAATTGAGATATAGAGTGAAATTTGACTCTCTAAATGTAAAGAGTTAAACTCACTATTTAATTTGTATTTAAAGAATAAAAAGTCTATTAAACTTTTATTTTATAAATAAACTATTTATATTAAAGAGTTTGAATTATATAAAGAATGATATCAAGATTATTCTAAAATGATAAGATTTGATGGGAGCAAATAAGGCGGCACATGAGACACCACGTGTAGAAAACGTGAAATCTTGGTTTTTTGGTTCAGGCAAGGAGAGAACAAGGCCCAATAAAACTAATAGGCCTCCAAATTCG
>NW_022195463.1:0-1235 GCF_008641045.1 Pistacia vera | reverse complement strand
AACGAGGACTTAAAAATGATTAGTCTTTGCATGATTTGTCATGAGATATCAGTTTTATGATCATAATGCATACATTTCTTAACCTTTGTGCAAATTCAAATACAAATACAAGTTCTCTGTTGAAAATGCTCATACTAAATCCTGAGTGTTTCGCGTTTGCCCCAAATTCTACATCAATGTCATGATATGGTATTTATGCAGATTTGCTCAAACCAGAATTGATATGGTTACATAATGAAGGGAATTGGCAATATATTGTTCTCAATTTCTAACTTAATGAAATTATTTGACCGACGAATAATGACAACTGCTTTGGCTTCGTTTGATTCAAAATTTGGGGGTTTTGGGAAAAGTTTTTTGAAAAAAGTTAAAAAAAAGTTGAACTGGGCGGGTATTACGAGGTAGGATTTATAAATTAATAAAATGCCCCCTATGTTTGTTTTTTTACAAAATACCCTCTATAATAAAACATTAAAAGTTAACAAAAACACTTCTAACCCATCCTCAAATACCCTCAGCCGGCCACCACCACCGGAGGTGGTCGGAGTCGTCTTATCGGCGCATGACCGGCTAGATCTTGCCAGTCATGCTCGGCTATAGCCTTTTCCGGCCAGATCTGGCCATATTTGCTCTCAACGACGGCCAACAAACGGTCGTCGTTGATGGTCAATGACGATCGTTTGTTGGTTGTCGTGACCGACTGTTACGGCCAAAGATTTGGCCGTCAACGGCCAGATCTTTGGCCTTAGATCTGGCCTTTTCCGGCCAGATCCACCGTGGATCTGGCCGAAAAATGCTAGATCGGCGCACTATCGGCCAGATTCAGCCGATAGTGCGCCATCCTACCAGATTCCGACCATTTTTCGACGTTGGTGGCCGGAATCTGGTAAATATGGATTGTTGGGGTGTTTTTGTAATTTTTTAAAAAATATTTAGGGGTATTTAATTAAATCAACAAATTTAGAGGGTTTAAAAAAAATTGAATAATATTGAAAGTAGTATTCCTAAAAATGAGAGTTTTTTTGGTATTTTACTGTTTAACTTTTTTTGGAATATTAAGAGTAGTATTCCCAATTTTAAACTAAACGAAGCTTTTTTGTTTAAAAATATATTAGGTCGTATATAAGTATACATATTAACAAATATATAACTCTATTATCTCAAGAGGTTGATTTGGTAGTTAAGAAGATTTATTTTTTTTTATTGATTTTCAAAACTTGAACGTCGTGGGATTA
>NW_022195462.1:0-16187 GCF_008641045.1 Pistacia vera | reverse complement strand
TGTGAAAGCTTCTAAGGATTCTTCTTCCAAACCCAAACGCAAATCATCAAAAAAATCATCTGGGCCTCCCATTGTAGTTTCTTATTTCCCCGTTAATTCCTACATGTCTCGCCTGTAAAAGCAGGATATCTATCTACCCAACGTGGCAGATAAATTTGTGGACCAATATCTCTGGTTCTGCAGCCTCACGAAGATAGAGGAAGCCAAATCATGCGAGCTATTTCAATTACTAATATTATTCGAGGCTATTGCCTTTGACGCCTGATATTTACATAGTCCTGCTGGCTGCTGTAAACAAAACCATTCTGTAATTTCTCCCACATTTGTACTGTGTATTTAACTTATTAATATTATTGATTGTTCCTTTGTGCCAAAAAAATGAAAAGAGTGTTCTGTTGTTAAACAATGCCTTCTTTATTTAAGACCAATTGGATCACCTGGAAACTTGCATTTTGGCAACAAGAGAAATTAAGAAATATTTGAGTGTTGTACAAGTAATTGACATACGAACTAATCAATTAATTAATCACCAGGTCAAATCAGAGTAGCCGCGTGCAAATGTTTCATGGCCGAATGAATTACACCTACCCAACATTTGCCGTAATGACAGATTGATACCCAAAAGGTTTAGAAACGACAATAGGTATCTTCCGTTATGTGCGGTTAATGATTTCTGTTTGCTAATGGTAAAAAGACTAGAATACCCTTAAAAGTTTTTATAAATTTAAAAATTTCTAAAAAACCCCCTAGTTTTGCTAATTTAACTAAACACCCAAAGATATAAAATTTTTGTAAAATGATAAAAACACCCTCACCACCCGCAGTGCCAGATTCTGGCCACCATAGCCGGAATCTGGCTGAAAAATTGCGTTACGACATAGACCCGTCGAATCTGTGTCGTAACGCGTCGATCTGGCCTTTTCTGGCCAGATCTACCATGGATTTAGTCGAAAAAAGCCAAATCTAACCGTTGAGGTCGCTAAACTCCATCTTTGGCCAAAGATGTGGCCGTCGTTGTCACAAAATTTTTATATAGAATAATACTACACATACATCATTCTCATACAACATTATGTGGCAAGATATGATTGGGTGAAAGTTTAATTTTAATTTTAAATTAGCCAATCATATCTTGCCACACAATGTTGTATGAAAATGATGTATGTGTAGTATTACTCTTTTATATATTGGGGTGTTTAATTAAATTAGCAAACCTAGGAGGTTTTTTTAAACATTTTTAAATTTATAAAATACTAAAATATCAAACTTTCAAGGGCATTATAATATTTTCACCATTAGCAAACGGAAATCACTAACCGCATATGACGGAAGTTACTTATTTGTCGTTTTCAAATCTTTTGGGTACCAATAATCATTTCGGCAAACTTTGGATATGTGTAAGCCGTTCGGCCATGTTTCATTTAACTTGGTCTAGCTACCTCGCATTCAAAGTGACTCTGACGTATATGGTACGCTTATCATATTATGGTAGATGGTGAAAGACTTAACAAACAATGGATAGATATTCTACATGTGGCTTCATCTATTGGGTTCCCAGTCAAAGAAGCCACTAATTGTTGGTCTCTGAATAATGTCAAATCCTATCTGAGGATCAAGGGATGGCGTAGTTCATGCAATTTCTGCATATCACAAATTTTTCAAGTTTTTGTGGCTAGCTAGCTAGTGTTCATGTCTGTTGGATGCCAGTGCTTCTTACTAAGAAGCTAAAATCCAAGAAGATGAGACCAAGGTTCCAAAGGAATCAATCCTCAGCCGTTCTGGATATGGCTCTTGTAACCATTGCTTTGTATTCTTGTATGCTGGCCATCCAATAAAATGCAGAAAAAGCCATCACATAATATATGCAAAACTTAATTCTTTATTTCATAGTCTTAAAATCTTAGCTTCTATAAAAGAGATGGACTGATAGACTAAATATTGAAAAAATAAGTTCGGACTTATCTATATACACATATTGGTAGTTGCAAACTGAACAATCCTAGATGGTAGAGGAATCAATTTAAATATCTACAATTTATATTATATAAATTCATGATTCTTCTTCAATTCATAGATCATTTTAGTAACAATGGCTCTTTTCTTGACCATTTGTAGTTGCATAATGTCTTAATCACTGTCGAGGGTAGCCAACGATTATGGAAGTTCCAGACCAGTAACAGTACAAGCTGCGCGCCCAAGATAACCAAAATCTCCTGGAGCTCCCATCGTTGTTTTTTATTTTCAAACAAGTAATCAGCTCTTTCACGTGTAATTAAAGACAAACGAAGCCATACGCTTTTCTTTTTCTTTTTTCTTAATTGGTGGGGACATGCAAACGCAGAATGTTCTGCACTTTCCTCGTAGGAAAGTGGAAACTTCAATACGAATTCAATGACGGTAGTCTATTTAGCTCGTCTTATAGTCAAAAGTTTCTGATAAACCTCGTTGTAGAAAGAGATGTTCAACAAACATATGGTCCAAATACAAAGAATTATAATCCGGTCAAAGTAGCCACTGACCCACCACGAGAAGTCTTTTCTTGCCATTAACGTTTTATGGCAAAAGCTACAAGTTACCCAACTTACCATCTCCCCATAAATTTGCACAGCGTATTACCTAAAACTTCATTCATAACTAAATTAAACTGCTTGCTTCTAATTCTAATCCCCTCTGCTAAAAGTGAAAAAAAATGGGAGTGTTGTCTGTGTTTTTAAGCTGTTTCATGCCTACTTCGGAGTCTTCACGAGTGTCGGATAATAACGGGGATCTGGGGATGAAAGTTTCTTCACAGGAAAAATCTAAAAGTAAATCAAAATCATCATCTTCTGGAGCTCCATTGGTTGTGCCTTACTTCCCTTCTGCTACACAGTTCTCTCGCTTGTAGAGCATCAAGCTCAGAAATAAGCATTTGGGAAATTGAGAGAGGGGGACATTTCATTGGTTGCTTTTCAATTATTTTATTTGTGTAATTTGAGGATTTGTCTATGCCTTGAATAAAAATAATAGCATATTTTACATTTTTATTTGTAATCTTTATAGCNGCCCAGTCATCTTTTGTTACATAATGTTATATGAAAAATGTTATATGAGAATGTTGAATGTGTAGTATTATTCAACGTTTAAACTCATAGGAAGTCAGTGTAATTAACTCTAATTTTTTTTGTTTTGATTATATTTTATTTTAAAAAAGAAAATCAATTCTTTCTCTCTCTCAAAACCACATATCAAATATGTAAATATTTAATCATTGGATTTTCATAATCTAATTGGGTAAAAATTATAAGGTTTTGGGTAGGTTAGAATTACAAACATTTGGTATATAATTGACCATTAATTTTTTAAAAATTAATAAAGAATTTATGAATTCAAGTTGCATTAATAGCATATAAGGTTATCAAATACAAATCATAATATATTACAAATTGATCACAAGTTTGACTTATATGTTATAAGTGTGACATTTAATATAACAAAGATTTTGTTATATTTATTCTGTATAACATGGATGTTGAGGAAGTAACATGATTAATTAATTAATTAATTTAAATGCACCGAATAATACACAATTTTTGTTAGCATAAAAATCAATGCTTCTTTTCTTCATTCAATTCTTTCACCAATAGTTTTAAAATTTATAGATCAAAGTCAAAATTTGGTACCCCACCCATAAATTGCCTAAAGCAACATTTTCTTTTTATATCTCCTATCAAATAAAGAAAGATTATTTCTTTTTGTTTTTAAATATGACTACACTTCTCAATGTTTTGCAAGCAAGATCTATTCGGTCACCTGCTTTTCTTTTCAATCAAATCACTAAATATATGATGATGCATACAAAATTGCCAGATTTGATATATTATAGCTTTCATTCAAGGGATTAAGGAAGATTAAAAAAATTTATATTTTAAAGTTATAGTTTTTATGATTCATGAAAGCTAAAGTTTTCTACATATAGATTGTTTATTGATGTAAAGGGTCTATTTTATTTACCTCTCCATGAGATGGCCTAGCATGAATACATTCACTATTATTGAAAAGAGTAAACTGACATATTCCACCCAAGGTTTGACAAAATCCCAAGTTGGTATCCCAAGTTCCATTTATTCCAGATTCCCACCTTTAAAATAACACTGTTAACAATTTTTAGGGTAGTGAGGGTACAATTACCATAATGCCCTTAACCCTAAATTAATAAATTATGTTTTAACCCCTAAATTACTAAAATTATAAAATTAACCATCTTCTTTTGAAATTACTTCAATTACACCCTCAGTGACTGCGCACCGTCTCGGTTTTCACCGAATCTGGGCTATTTCCGATGGCGACGAACCCCCTGGTCAGCTCCATCACCTTCCCCATCGTTCGTCGTCCAAAACCCCTCTGGTTCCAGACTCATTGGGCCCTCCAATCGTGGGGCCGTCAAGCTTAGGTTTTCGTCTTTCTTCGCTGGATTCCAATCGATTCCGACGACAAAAATGCAATTGGACATCACCACTGCAACTAGCATCTCCAAATCTACAAAATTCCTATGTCCCCAACAATCGTTTAGTGGTCATTCGCCGGTGGAGACCAATGAAAACTAGTCGCACGTGGCAGCTGTCGTGGTTGGCGATCGGCTAGTGATGAGGGGTTGTGAAGGGTACGGTTTTGTAGAGGGGAGGATCAGGGTTGGAATGGTGATGGCAAAGGTGATTTTGGGTGAAAGAATCGCCGGAAAAGGGCGAAAAACATCGACGGTGATGTTGGCTAACGTGCACTGGAGCTTTGTTAGGGGCGACGATCTGCTAATGTGCTCTTCCTTTACGAAATGACCAATTTACCCCTAAGCTATTATATATAACCATTTTCCGTTACTTTAAGGGTGGAAATATGTTGTTTACTCTATTGAAAAAAATTAAGCACATTAAAAGATTTTTGATAGTACATTAGAGATTTTTTTTTTTTTAAATTTTGTAATTATAGGGTACATATGCAGTCGTTTCTAGCCATCAAATCTAGGTGAATATGCTAACATCATAAAGATTCACCTGTGTTAGTGATTATGACGCTAACGGTGCTGCTAAACTTGCTATCAGCGACGGTCACCGGTGACTGTCACCAACAATAGTCGGGTGAATGTTTGTTGACAATTTATTTTTTAATATATTTTTTAGTATTTATTAAAATGTTATAAAAATTAAAAATAAAACAAAGAAAGAAATAACATAGACCCTTTTTTGTTGTCACATATTCATAAACAATTTGAAAATCTATTTTACCAAACACATATTTATAGTTTTTGAAACTTACAAGTATAAAAGTATATAAAATTTACTAAGTACGCTCTAAATTATTTATAAAATTGATAATTTGTAAAATTAGATAAAAATAATTAGATTGAAGGGTACAACCTAAAATAAAATTTGGAAATTTTAGATGGAAAAGATTTGTTTGAACTTGATTGAGAAAAGATTTAATGAGTGAATGTTTGGTGTATTTATAGCTGCCTGGTTATATGTTGAATTATTGGTGCATGTCATTTCATGGGAGCTTCATTATTAATTGCAAATCTAGGTGAGATCTAATGCTATGACCACATACATGCCCACAATTGATCGTGACTCCAATTTAATTTAAAGATCGGTTTGAATTAAGAGACATAACATCAAATCAAATTAGTCTAAAGATTATTATCAATCCCAGAATATTATATGAGAAACAAGGTAGGACCATTCATGATTTTCTCAAGAGATTGCATTGGATATACAATGATAGAAATCCAGCACCACAAATTTCAGATTCCAAGGGCAGATCTTGGAGTGTAGAAATAAATAAATAGTGAGTGGACATTGGGGTTATTAATAGAATGGATTTTCTGTAGACAACCTCCTGCTTTACAGGTCTCAGCCATGGAAGCAACTTGAGGAGAAGCCAACATCTATGGACCCTCTTAGCCTNGGATTGCAATGCAATGTGCTGTTTAGTCGAGCTTTCTCTGAAGGATACTGTTGGAGTGTATAGGTATTTGGGAGGGGTGGCGAAGAGATGGATTTTCTGCAACAGCAAGGAATTCAAGTGAAGGTTATCCCAGGTATACTGAAGTACATCAGTTTCTCTAATTCTTTTGAAATTATTAAGGGTATGTTTTGCTGTCTCAATTGAAGGTGGAAAATATTGATCATCGTGGATGGAAAGACAAGCACTATAGGATTAACTGAAATTTGTCCTTAGCATTTTCATTTATATCTACTTAGAAAAAAAATTTAAGTTGATTTTAAATTTGCAAAACAGCTATCAGTTTCTGTAACATTTAAATAATATGGATTTCTGGTTAAAAGGTTCAACTTTCTGCTGATTATTGCCAAATTGCCGGCTTGGCTTTGCTGGAAACTAACAACTGTCTCATTGAGATTCATTTGGAATGTAACATTGAGGCTGCAAATAAAGGAATGCGCGAATATTGTCATGCAGAATGACAAATTTTAATGATATAATGCCCTTCTGAATTTGGTGTAAAATCTTTCCACCAAATCAAGAGTTTTCTTTCAATTTATCCTGTCTTCACTCAATGGTAATTATATGATACCATATTCAACTCCTTCCATTCTGACAGTGCCCTCCTTGTTCCGTTGCTGCTATAAGTAGCTTATTGGTCCTGTGGGGAAATAATTTTCTTAGAAGGCAGTGAAGCCTTTTTCCGGTCCAATAGTATGATTGTTGTATTGGCTGTTTTGCAGGTATCACTGCTGCCTCAGGGATTGCAGCAGAGCTAGGGATTCCATTAACACACCGAGGTGTTGCAAATAGTGTTAGATTTCTCACAGGGCACTCAAGAAAGGGTGGAGCAGATCCTCTGTTTGTAGCTGAGAATGCAGCAGACCCTGACTCAACCTTGGTTGTTTATATGGGCTTGTCAACCCTCCCTTCTCTTGCCCTGAAGTTGATGCATCATGGTCTGCCATCAAATACACCAGCTGTTGCAATTGAGAGAGGGACGACACCTCAACAACGTGTGGTAAGCATGATACCAAGTTTTGTGTGTGCATGTCTGTGTTTGTGCAATGTTCTTGGGTGTGCTTGTGTGTAGTCTTTTAAGTATGTTAGTTCTTCAATTAGAAGTCAGGTTTTTATTTACCTTATTAAAATCTGAGACTAGTTTTTAATTTCTCACCCTGAGCTTAATCCTGCTGTGTATGTTTAACTAATCCGTTTTGTTTCATACCAAACACTTTAACTAAAATGATACCAGGTTTATTTTTGTTTATAGCATTTGTAAGGTTGATTCTTAAATCTGTATGCTTGATAGTTTAACATCATTATATGAAATCCATCAAATCATCTAGCAATTAACTCATCAAGCTCTGTTGGAAAAAAAATGTATTCACATGATATGAGTAGATGTTCAAATCCTCCTAAGTGCATAACTAATGAACTATATGTGGGTATACTTGGTAAAAGTTATTACTATTCATGTTATTTAGGCATAGTGTGAAACTTGATTGAAAGTAACTAAAAAGCTTTTGAAAACACTAACTAAATAAATATATATATATAGCAAACAGTTGGAACAAGGTTCCTTTGTAAAAGATAAAGTAGAAGAGTCCCTTTTGATATGGCTTCCAAATGCTTCTTCATCGTTATGAGACATTTCATGATTGATTAGATGCAAAGGTGATACTAATTAAGTCAGCACTAGAGAAATTATATTAAGTATTGTTGCAATTATTTTCTGTTAGAACTCTTGAGCTTCAACCTGAAGCAACTATTTCAGGGATGTACCTTTTAAAGTGTTCCATATCTAGTTCTCCTGTTGTTGGTGCTGCTGGTTTACATGCATTTGCAATTGTGCAGGTTTTTGCAGAATTGAAGGATCTTGCTCATGAAATTACTTCGGCAGAATTGTTATCACCAACATTGATCATCATTGGAAATGTTGTTTCACTTTCACCATTTTGGCCACATTCTTCAAAAGAAGTACCTTGTTTTGCTGGGGCTATATAGACATATCCAAGGCACACAGATGAGTCTACTGTTGTCCGAGATTTGTTTTTGGCTAATAACTCCTTCCATTCGTTCACATTCAACCAGACAAGTTGCAATGCTGCCTGATAAGTCTTCTTGCGGTGAAGTTAGATGCTGCCCCAGATATGGATGCACACTTTGTTTTGGTATTTATTACAATTTTTATATCGAGAATGTGTTGGGAATGAGCTGCACTGGACATACAAGAATCTTGTTCAGTGCTTCGGATCAATCAGACTTTCATAGTGAAGTCTTGATTAAATTTTTCACACCAAGAAAATAAAAAGCACAGCCTTGTCATTGTCATTCCAGCCTTCTGTGTTGGCTTCCTTTGAGTTAAGGATGGGAGCTTTGAGTAGAAAGTTTTGTAGCATGAAACGGAATTTGTACCGTTGTAATTATTTTTAATAACATTATTTAAGGAATGGGCATGTCGCTATTCAATTTATTCCATAAAATCGTTTTTGATCTTTGCATGATTCTTGCTGATAAATAATTTGCTAGAAATGCAACTTTAAGTAGCAGAAAGTGACATAAAATTGCATGACGAATGTTTTACAGGCTTAGAGCTTCCAGATTCACATTGTACGCAAATGGTAAAATGTGGAAACATAAACATTTCCAATATAATCAACGTTATATTTCTGAAAAAATATAATACACACCATCTATATGGAGGTTAGATCCATTAAGGAACTAGGGTAAACTGTGGTCCCAAACGGTCCAATCAAATCAATTTCCTTGAAAGAAAATAGGATTAAGCACATTAAGTAGCATGCATTTATAGTTGGAAGTAAATGCAAAATGCTGGATGCTTTTAATGCTTTTCAACGTTTTATGAAAGGTAAAACATTACAATGAATCACCAATCCTTTTCTCTTCTCTCTAATTCCTCTCTTGTTTCTATTGGGTATATGCTTAAGCTTGACCAGGCTCTTTAAAAATATCTGCCTGTGCGGCTGCCTAATTGCTGTACACTGGCAACTACCAAAACAAACAGGACAAGAAACCTTTGCAGCAAAAGTAGAATTTGAATGTTGACAGAACATTGAAAATGAAACCAAAACCTGGCAACAGCCTGGCATTAGAGTGTCTCGGTCGCAAAGAAAGTTCTCATAATTCAAAAATCCCGGGACCTCTTTTAACTTTCTCCCAAATACAGAAATTATTTCCTTCCAGTTTAAAGGTTCACTAAAAACCATAACATAAAATTGAACTTGATAGACAAAGGTATATAAAAGATTGTAAATAAATAAAATTTCTTTATTATACTTTTATATACGTATACACCTGTGGTACATAGATATGATACAGATTGAAATGGAGGAAGAAGAATCTATTCCTTGTAGAAAAAAAAAAAGAAAGAAAGAATCCTATAAAGAATTAAAGAATGGTACCCTATAGAATTTATATGCAAGAATTAACGTGAGTGTTCTACTTGCAGAAGGAGCATGCTGGCAGAGATCAATCGTAACTCTTCGTAATGGTGCTCCAGAGAACCCTCATTGCCCTGAAAACCATAGGTACATAGTTTTCACAAGGGCTCAAATTCAAGGTATTTGCCGAAAAGTTTTGAACATTTGTAGTGAAGCAATCTGTTGTGGCGTGATCATGTTGTAATTGGAAGCCTCAAGTCTTTGAAATTAGATCACAAGTAGGTATGAGTACGTCCAGCCTTACACATACACTCTGGCACAGGATACTTTGTAACATCCCTTCCAGCTTTACTTGTTCTGAGTTCCGGCTGTCCTAAGGATTCGCTGTGCAACTCCTTTATGATCCTATTGAACTCTGTTTCAGGGAGAGAGGAGTTGAGGAAATAAGGGAGCATGTGTCTTTTGTTCGGGGTTATATACTTCTTGTGCCCTGCATATGCTCGGTGTCCCTGTATTAATAGACAAAACAAATATTAGTTTACAGTGTTGGATGCAAAGACATGAGTTAAGGTTCTAATTCAGACTTGTATCACTAACAATGCTGAAAAAAGAATGATGATGTTGACTATACCTGGATCGCGTGGCCCATATTTCCTCCGTGAGAAGGCATGAAAACATCACTATTCTCTGAAACTATATAGTCAATGGCAGCCATGAAGGAAGCTTTGTTTGCAAATGGTTCTAGTTCACCCGGCATGGCTAGATCTTCCTTATTGTAAAAATGGGGAAATTCTCTGGTTAATGGCAGTAGGGCCTCTTTCCCACCCAATGGTTGCCCTCCTGCCCAAAAGATTTTGGCACTCTTTGGAGCTCCAAGGGCCTTAAGCAACCTAAAAAATCATAACACACGATCAGAACTTCAGTCATCAAATAATTAATATACGGAATAAGGAAAAAGTTAACCAGTTGAAAATTTTGAGCTACTTATGTTAGTATACACATGTCCACATTTTAGGTTTGAATTCTCACCTGGTCACCTCCATAGCATTTAAGGGGCAGAGACCAGCAAGCTTCCGCTCATGGTAAGTCATGTTTGATTTAGCAGTTAAAAGCTCTGGCCTTTGTTTCCTCTCATTATATATTATTTCATCAAACTCGGGGCTCAAACCAGGAAGGCAACCAGTTCTCACCCATACGTCCTTTTCCATTCGTAGATGAAGAGCAAGGTAGGGTCCTTTGCTCCACATCCTCTCTGCAAGCTTGTTACCAAGTTCCAAAATTGGAGGGGCAAACCTCAATGCGTGAAAGGCCACCTGAAGTCAAACAAAGACAATATCAGTATCTTTTGATGATTTTTGAAGAACAATAGACTGAACATCTCAACTGTAAACGCGACAGAATTCTAAGAATTGCATAGAAACAGAACGAGAACTTGATACCTTGCAGCGGAGTTTCTGAAGATCAGAAGGGAGTTCTTTAGAGAGCCTTGAATCCAAACCACGCAGGAGCAAAACCCCATCCCTGTTAAGCTGCAATAACAAAGAGGAGACATGGATAAGCTCCACTGAGAAAATTGTCTAACAATTGGTCTTAACGTAGAAAATGGGCAAGAAATCCCAAAAATAAAACAAACAGGACAAATGAAACAGAGAATTCTACAAACGGCTTGTTCTAAACCAAGGTTGGTCATTAAGTTAGTTAGTTTCGGACAAGGTTTTCAGTTTATTGACAACATATTCCATTGGAATGGCCAATCCGCCCAACATTCAAAATCACTTAACATAAGTGAGACTGTATTGAATGAATCAACAAAAAATGATCTTATGTTGAGAAGTGGCCCATCACTATAAGCTGTAAACTAATTGTTGCCACATTCTTAATAAGCTTCTTCAGTTTAATGTTAAACCTGGCTTAGGAGACAATTAAAATTATCAGACTAATAACATTGTTCAGACTTCATAAACAAATTACAACGTGCAGGCCATTAGTGAATCCTAGCTATTAAATAAAATATTTTTAGTACCAAACTTGCAAGAGAACAAAACCATGTTTATTTACTTTAAAGAATAAACAGAACAAACAATCTTACCCTCCTCAGATAACGTGCACGAATCCACTGAGGAGAAACATGAAGTGGAGTTCGTTTCTCCTCCACCGGCCTTGTCATTATATGAGTTGAGGGCAATGAAGAAACTATTCTCACATCATTGGCAAGAACCTTCTTGAAATGCTCCAAATCAAATATATCAGAAAATTCACTGCAACCATCAAAAGAAAACACCAAAAAGAGCTATTCAATCAGTAACACAAATCATACATAAACCTTCTGAGTTAATGTAATGTTAGTGTTTAAATGTGCTGTTAATTTTCTTTTACCTTTCATCACCCCAAATGACATTGACTTGCAAAATGGGAACAACAAGGGCAGCACCAAGAATCCTAGCCATGACCACAGCGTCAACAATTTGATTTCTTTGCTGATTCATGCCACCTGAGACGACCACTAACAAATATTTTCTTCTGTTCTTCACAACCCCTTCAGTTTGTTTCTTATAATCTCTAGTAAATTGCAAACATGGCTTGTACCCCATGCCATCTGGTTGTTTCCAAAACTCACCGTCTTCATCTGACTCTGCATACCCTTTAGAAATCAATGCTTGTGGTTGACTTACAACCTTCGAAATCCTATCTTCCTCAATGTTTGAAACCACACTCAACTCACCATTACCATTCAAAAACTCATCTTTGAGACTGTTTTGAGCATGGTTTTCACCATTTGAAGCAAAACTTAAAAGGGGTTTTGTGTACCCTTCCGAAAACGAGTCTTGCTGTTGAGTTGTGAAACAAGGGTATGGAGAGAAAGGGATCAAATAATCAAGATCGAAGCCAAGCTTCAACATTCCAAAAAGGCCAAAAAGAAACAGAGTTAAAAACCAGAACTTAGTGCTCTTGTAAGACCTCAGAGAAAAGAACCTTTTGGTAAAGCTCGTTTTTGAAGATTTCTTAGGTGAAACAAGAAGAGTTTGAAGTGAAGAAGACGATAAAGAGTTTATTATTTGAGAAGGAACTGATATGTAGGAGAGCTTCTTTGTTTTAACCATTTTTACAAAACAAAAACAAGCAACAAAACTTTCTTCCTTAAACAAAGCTTCACTTTATGTTTTGGAGTTTGATTTGACGACGAGAAACGTTCAGAGAGAAGAGAAAACGTGTGTTTAGAGAGAGATTGGGCGGCGGGAACGCGAAGTCTAATAGCCTCTGTACGCGTTCTTAAAAAGGAGACGGTCGCTCAATGCCAGAGACTTTCCTTTACATTTTTTAATTAGATAAGTTAAACTGTTAAAGACGCTGGTTTTATTTAAGTGGGATTTATTAGTTAATTAATTAAGCTTAATGGCTACTTTTATCTGGTCAATCCACAGAGTTGAGTTTCAACAGTAAATTTTTATTTTTTTTCTTCTGGATTTGTGATTACATTTAAGACCCTTTCAGGTTCTAGAACCTTTAAGCCATTAACACAATTAATGGTACAAAGTCAATACTTGTGTATTTATTGTGCTCTAATATTCTCCTTATGCTAACTGTTGAATTTGTGCTTTAATTAGGACCCAAAATGTAATATTTTAATCTTCATGATATCTAAAAGTATTTTTCCAATCTGGATACGTACATTTTCATATAATGAATCATCAATGAGAGTATATCACATTAGCGTTTGAAATACGAAGAAGTATTTTTCGTGTTTTTTTAGATACATGGGTAAAAGAGTTGAAATTTTGAAAGTGGGTCATATGGTAAGGTTGTGGGGGGTTTGAATTTGGAAATAACTGTAGGGTTGAAATTGAAAGAAAGAAGGAATATATGAAACGACATAAATCTCGAGAAGAGGTTGTCGTATAGTGGGTAAGGCCAGCTGTACCAATAAAACAAATGGCAGTAAGTCAGCCTGTGAGCCTGCCTCCCTCCATTCCACCACTCTTGTCTATTGTATTATCCCAAGTGCCCCTAACCCTATTCCTGCTCCTACAACTTCCTACTCCTGCCAGCTGGCACCCACTGACATGCTGGCACGTCCTGCTTACGTGGTCGACAGTGACTTCTCTTCATCTGCCACGTGGGTTTGTCATTCCTTTTTCTTTTTCCGTTGCTTTTAGGCTTGTGGGCTCATTGTTTCTTCCTGCAATTGCTTCCTTGATAGGTCACAAGTACCCGGATAGGAATTATTTACCCTCCAAATATTTCAAATATATGATAATCTCCACATATTTTGCACTTATTTGATTTTAAATTGTATATATTTCATATTTTAATAATTTGTTTTGAGAAAAAAACAAATCCGAAAAACCCACATAATAAATACTACTAATCTTACAATGAAGTGATTGATTTTTCTTGGGTAATTTAGAAATAAGATTAATAAACCTATATTTTCACGCTTATATTCTGCATTGAAAAAATGGTTTCGAGGTGGTAAAGGACTAATTCGTGTGGAATTTGATGAATATAAGTTTGAAAAAAGATCCTTAATAGTGCGTTTGTTGAAGCATGAGTAGCTAATAAGGAGATTGCAAGTGTAGAATCGCACAAAGTGAAATAGACCCACAAAATCAAAAGGTTAGATTATGATAACGAAGGTGATGAGGCTTGTAGATTAAGTGATTAATCACTCAAAAATCTTTGTAAATGGGTTAAAAAGATGATATTGAAATGAATAGTCAATATACATATAATTATATATTCATTGTGGGGATGATGACAAAGCTTCCCATTTCCAGGTTGAGGTAGCGTCTGGTACACAACAACACACTACACTCAAATACAAAGAGCTTCTCCAGGCTCCAGCCAGCTGTTAACCCTCTGAATTGTGTCAGCGATTGGTTTTATACTTTTATTCTTATTATTCATTGGCCTCCCACTCTGCCTCAAAAGTCACCACTTTCAGTCTTTCTCTCTTTCTTATTCAATCCATCAATGGCCTCTGGGTCCCTTCCCCCAACTCTTCCAATATCTTAATCTGTATTTATATTATATCTCTTTCGTTGTTTAAAGCTGCTCAAATTCTTTTCTCTTTGGGGTAACTGTGTGGTTTGTAATGTTTCAAACGTGTTGTTGATGCTGAAAGAAAGAAAGGCAGCTTCAAATGAACAGGACTCGCCAACCGCTATTTAATAATAATATTTTACCCTTATCATATTCCTACTATTGGTCCCTTTGTTTCAATATTTTCTCCCATCATATTCTTACTATTTTTAAAATAAATATTTGTTTCTCTATTTTAAAAATATTAGTATATTTTATTCAATTATTTTTTAAATCTTCTATGTTTTGTTAATTTAATTAAATACTCTGAAAAAAAGTTTAAAAATGAACAAAAACACCCTTACCACCTACATTTGTCAAATTCTGGCCATCACTGCCGAAAAGTGGTTGAAATCTAGTATAATTGTGCACTACCGATCAGATTACCGGCTGGATTTGACCGATATTGCGCCGATATAGCCTTTTTCTGTTAGATCTATCGTGAATTTGGTAAAAAAATGTTAGATTTATGGCTAAAGATCTGGCCGTTGACGGCCAAATCTACGGCTGTAGCTTGTTGTCGAAGACGACCAAGATATGGTCGTCGTTGACCATCAACGACAGTCATATATTTGATCGTCGTTGATGACCAAACGCAGCTAGATCTGGCCTTTTCCTAGAAAAGACCATCTCGGTGCACGATCGGTCATATCCAATCGGTTGTGCGCCAATACAGATACTCCGACCACCCTTCGGTGGTGGTGATTAACTGTCAGTATTTAATGGGTGGGTGATGGGTGTTTTTATAATTTTTAATATTTTTATTACAGGGGNTGCTGAAAGAAACAAAGGCAGCTTCAAATGAACAGGACTCGCCAACCGCTATTTAATAATAATATTTTACCCTTATCATATTCCTACTATTGGTCCCTTTGTTTCAATATTTTCTCCCATCATATTCTTACTATTTTTAAAATAAATATTTGTTTCTCTATTTTAAAAATATTAGTATATTTTATTCAATTATTTTTTAAATCTTCTATGTTTTGTTAATTTAATTAAATACTCTGAAAAAAAGTTTAAAAATGAACAAAAACACCCTTACCACCTACATTTGTCAAATTCTGGCCATCACTGCCGAAAAGTGGTTGAAATCTAGTATAATTGTGCACTACCGATCAGATTACCGGCTGGATTTGACCGATATTGCGCCGATATAGCCTTTTTCTGTTAGATCTATCGTGAATTTGGTAAAAAAATGTTAGATTTATGGCTAAAGATCTGGCCGTTGACGGCCAAATCTACGGCTGTAGCTTGTTGTCGAAGACGACCAAGATATGGTCGTCGTTGACCATCAACGACAGTCATATATTTGATCGTCGTTGATGACCAAACGCAGCTAGATCTGGCCTTTTCCTAGAAAAGACCATCTCGGTGCACGATCGGTCATATCCAATCGGTTGTGCGCCAATACAGATACTCCGACCACCCTTCGGTGGTGGTGATTAACTGTCAGTATTTAATGGGTGGGTGATGGGTGTTTTTATAATTTTTAATATTTTTATTACAGGGGTGTTTAGTAAATTAACAAATCTAGGGGGTGTTTTTATTAATTTTTAAATCTTATCTCGTTATTCTCACCAAACTCTTACTATTTTAAAAGTACTGTTCTAAATACTAAAACAAATTCTTACAAAGGTCAAATAAGTTAAGCCAACTAAAGTTGCGTAAGCAAAGAGAAGGACTAAACCCTAAAATGTTCCCTTTCATTATCGCGTTAGGTGTTCATGC